>NC_084551.2:7050000-7060000 GCF_033978685.3 Nerophis lumbriciformis | reverse complement strand
TACTATCATCATAATACAGTCAACACACAAGTTAATCATCAGAGTATATACATTGAATTATTTACATTATTTACAATCCGGGGGGTGGGATGAGAAGGGTTTGGTTGATATCAGCACTTCAGTCATCAACAATTGCATCATCAGAGAAATGGGCATTGAAACAGTGTTTGAGTTTGAGTTTATTTCGAACATGTGTAGTTCTGACTTGGTAGGATATGTGCAGCGAGCAGAGAACAAAGTGAGTTCAGATAGCATAAGAACAAGTATATACATTACAAATACATTTGATTATTTACATTTGGTTATTTACAATCCGGGGAGGTGGGATGTGGTGGGGGGAGGGTGTTAGTCAAGGGTTGAAGTTGCCTGGAGGTGTTCTTTTAGTGCGGAATGCTCATCAAACGCTTATTTGGAACATCCCACAGGTGAACAGGCTAATTGGGAACAGGTGGGTGCCATGATTGGGTATAAAAGCAACTTCCATGAAATGCTCAGTCATTCAGAAACAAGGATGTGGCGAGGGTCACCACTTTGTCAACAAATGCGTGAGCTAATTGTCCAACAGTTTAAGAACAACATTTCTCAATGAGCTATTGCGAGGAATTTAGGGATTTTACCATCTACGGTCCGTAATATCATCAAAAGTTTCAGAGAATCTGGAGAAATCACTCCACGTAAGCGATGATATTTTACTGCATCAAAAAGCGACATCAGTGTGTAAAGGATATCACCACATGGGCTCAGGAACACTTCAGAAAACAACTGTCAGTAACTACAGTTTGTCGCTACATCTGTAAGTGCAAGTTAAAACTCTACTATGCAAAGCGAAGGCCATTTATCAACAACACCCAGAAACGCTGTGCTAGAGCTCATGTAAGACGGACTGATGCAAAGTGGAAAAGTGTTGTGGTCTGACGAGTCCACATTTCAAATTGTTTTGGGAAACTGTGGACGTCGTGTCCTCCGGACCAATAAGGAAAAGAACCATCCGGATTGTTATAGGTGCAAAGTTGAAAAGCCAGCATCTGTGATGGTATGGGGGTGTATTAGTGCCCAAGACTTGGGTAACTTACACATCTGTGAAGCCGCCATTAATGCTGAAAGGTACATACAGCTTTTGGAGCAACATATGTTGCCATCCAAGCAACGTTACCATGGACGCCCCTGCTTATTTCAGCAAGACAATGCCAAGCCACGTGTTACAACAGCATGGCTTCATAGTAAAAGAGTGCGGGTACTAGACTGGCCTGCCTGTAGTCCAGACCTGTCTCCCATTGAAAATGTGTGGCGCATTATGAAGCCTAAAATACCACAACGGAGACCCCCGGACTGTTGAACAACTTAAGCTGTACATCAAGCAAGAATGGGAAAGAATTCCACCTGTAAAGCTTCAAAAATTGGTCTCCTCAGTTCCCAAACGTTTACTGAGTGTTGTTAAAAGGAAAGGCCATGTAACACAGTGGTAAAAATGCCCCTGTGCCAACTTTTTTGCAACGTGTTGCTGCCATTAAATTCTAAGTTAATGATAATTTGCAAAAAAAAATGTAGTTTCTCAGTTCGAACGTTAAATATCTTGTCTTTGCAGTCTATTCAATTGAATATAAGTTGAAAAGGATTTACAAATCATTGTATTCTGTTTTTATTTCCGATTTACACAACGTGCCAACTTCACTGTTTTTGGGGTTTTGTATTTACTTTTTAGAAGTCAACCGGTGGTAATATGTTTCTACCGGTTAATTGGGGACCTAAGCAGAATGCTTTTTTTCCTCCGACCCCATTCATTACAAAAATGTTCACACTTATTGGATTCATGGGAAATTATTTTTTAAACCTTTTTATTTAAACTTCAATTGAATTTGATGCGTGTTTTGTACTAAAAAGATTGAATTGGAAAATGATTTGTTCCAGTTCCAGGTTAAACGGGTTTGAACAATTTTACTGTAAAATATTCCACACAAATACATTTTAGAAATACAGAAACCATTTTAAAAAGAATACTAATGGATAATAGATGTTACTAGAATAGAAAATAGGACATGTCAGTGCGATGAGGCTAACTGACATGGGCCAAATTGTGTTTTCTGTGAGGTTGACCTTACTAAACTATTTAATCTCTACCATGTGTATTTTGTTGATATCAATCATACTTGCCAACCCTCCCGGATTTTCCGGGAGACTCCCGAAATTCAGCGCCTCTCTCGAAAACCTCCCGGGACAAATTTTCTCCCGAAAATCTCCCGAAATTCAGGCGGAGCTGGAGGCCACGCCCCCTCCAGCTCCATGCGGACCTGAGTGACGTGTTGACAGCCTGTTCTCACGTCTGCTTTCCCACAATATAAAGCATGCCTGCCCAATCACGTTATAACTGCAGAATGATGGAGGGCGAGTTCTTGGTTTCTTATGTGGGTTTATTGTTAGGCAGTTTCATTAACGTCCTCCCAGCGCGGTAACAACACACAACAACAGCAGTCAAGTTTTCGTCTACCGTAAAGCAGTTCGTCTGCCGTAAACAGCAATGTTGTGACACTTTTAAACAGGACAATACTGCCATCTACTGTACATGCATATGTGACCCACCCATAATGTGTCACATTTTTGTGTTGATTTATTTATTTTATTTTGTGGTTTGAATTCGTTTTTGGAGCTGTCATTACACATTTATCAGTATTCACATTGGTCAGTAGGGGGCAGTAGGGCGTTTCTTCCCAATTGAATGCTATCACCTGCAGACCGGAAGTGTCTTGTCATTCTGATGAGAGCGACCAGTCTGTGAACAATTGAAACGTCCTGTGTGCTTTTTCCTCCTGTATAACAGGTTAGTTTTGGTGAATCAACTCACTGAATAATATCCATGTGAACTTTATAAGTTTAAGTACACATTCTGATGGTGGAGCCTAACTCTAAAGTGTTTGTGAGTTGTAGTTTGTATTTGTGAATGAATCCAGTGCACAGCTGCAGTAATCAATACAAAATGGCGACGTGAGTACGCAATGTTTATATAGGAACTTCTGATCCTAATTCAGACTCCCAAATTAGAGCTCCCGTTTTCTTATTGATTTTATAATGTATATTTGTATAATGTGTGTGTTCTGAAATAGTGACAGAGAATAGAACAAGGATGGACAATTAAACCCTTAACTCAACAGTGTTATGTGTGTGTATATGTGTAAATAAATGAACACTGAAATTCAAGTATTTATTTTATTTATTTTTATATATATATATATATATATATATATATATATATATATATATATATATATATATATATATATATATATGTATATATATATATAATAAAATATATATGCATATAAATATATAGCTAGAATTCGCTGAAAGTCAAGTATTTCTATATATATATATATATATATATATATCTTAACCACGCCCCCGACTACGCCCCCCGCCCCACCCCCGACCACGCCCCCACACCCCACACCCCGAAATCGGAGGTCTCAAGGTTGGCAAGTATGATCTCAATGTTTTAGCCTTTTTAGGTGGAAAAAGTAGCGATGGAGATCTGTTAGATTGTGGGGATCCCCATCAGCTGTGCTCTTCCAGCATACATCTAGCATACGAAAAACATTTTGATTATGTGCAAAATCTTAACAAATTAGATTGACTATAAAAATCATTAGTCAGACACAGCCCTACATTTTTTGATTTATGGGAAATTGTTTTTATAAACCTTTTTATTCAAGTTTAAATTGAATTTGATGAGTGTTTTGTACTAGAAATTATTAATTGGAAAATGATTTGTTCCAGTTCCACGTTAAACTGTTTTAAACAATTTTACTGTAAAATATACCACACAAATACATCTTAGAAATACAGAAACAATATTCAAAATAATACTCATTAAATGAACATAAAAATTTAGATGTTACCAGAATAGAAAATAGTAGAGATGTCCGATAATATCGGACTGCCGATATTATCGGCCGATAAATGCTTTAAAACGTGATATTGGAAATTATCGGTATTGGTTTCAAAATTATCGGTATCGGTTTCAAAAAGTAAAATTTATGACTTTTTAAAACGCTGCTGTGTACACGGACGTAGGGAGAAGCACAGAGCGCCAATAAACCTTAAAGGCACTGCCTTTGCGTGCCGGCTCAATCACATAATATCTACGGCTTTTCACACACACAAGTGCCCGCGGATAGGCAATTATTTCATCCGCAACCGCATCACAAAAGTCGTCAACCATCCGCATCCACCCGAATTAACATTTAATCAACACCGCACCCGCCCGTTGTTATATATCTAATATAGACGATGCAAAGGCATTAGTGAGGTTATAAAGCTTTTGCCTGTTAAAGAAAGGAGACTGATCCAATGCAGCAATCATCTGGGAGCCGCGCTGAGCGCACCTCCAAGCGCGTGGAGGTGCGATGTCCCTCGCACCCGCGGCGGCTCCACCCGGGCTCGCGCCCGAGGCTTCAGCGCGCACCGCGGCGGCCATCCTACTCGTCGCGGCCTAGCCCTCGCGGCTCTCGCTGCCGGCGACGGCCGGGTATGGGCCCGACGCTCCAGCGCCATCCATTTTCAGGGCTAGTTGATTGGGCAGGTGGGTTGTTACACACTCCTTAGCGGGTTCCGACTTCCATGGCCACCGTCCGGCTGTCTATATCAACCAACACCTTTTCTGGGGTCTGATGATCGGGCGCCTTAACCCGGCGTTCGGTTCATCCCGCAGCGCCAGTTCTGCTTACCAAAAGTGGCCCACTCGGCTCACCAGGGTGAGCCCCACCCCTTTCGTGAGCGCACTGCGCGCGGAGTGACCCCTGTTACGCGCCCCCGGCAACGGGGGTGGCGGGCAGGTAAGCTGCGCGGGTGGAGCGCGCGGAGTGACCCCTGTTACGAGCCCCCGGCCACGGGGGTGGCGGGCAGGTAAGCTGCTTACCTGCTGCACGTGACGCCGGCCGCGGCGAAGGCGGGCGAGGCGGGGTGTCGTGCGGTGGGCGCGGTGGTGACCCTGGACGTGCGTCGGGCCCTTCTCGCGGATCACCTCAGCTACGGCTCCCGGTGGGGCCCTCTCGGGGGAAGGGGCCTCGGTCCCGGAACCCGGCGAGGCGTCCCTTCTCCGCTCCGTAAAAGTGTCCATCTCTTTTTTTTTTCTTCTTCTGTTGTGGCATATGCAGCAGGTGCCTGCTCGTTTTTCATATGTGGGTAACAACATTTAACTATGTATATATATTTCCCAATTGGTTTAACTGCCACCCGCCTGAATCTATTTAAAATCTAATTTTTTTTTATTTCAACCGCCCTACCCGACCCGCGGATAAAATCTAATTTTTTTTTATTTCAACCGCCCGAACCGCGGATAATCCGCCGACTCCGCGGTTGTGTCCGCAAACCGCGCATCTCTAATGCAAGGCATACTTGGTCAACAGCCATACAGGTCACAGGGTGGCCATATAAACAACTTTAACACTGTTACAAATATGCGCCACACTGTGAACCCACACCAAACAAGAATGACAAACACATTTCGGGAGAACATCCGCACCGTAACACAACATAAACACAACAGAACAAATATCCAGAACCCCTTGCAGCACTAAGTCTTCCAATACACCCCCCCGCTACACCCTAACCACCCACCCCAACTTAACCCCCCCCCCCCCCCCAACCCCGCCACCTCAACATCCTCATGCTCTCCCATGTCTCAAATTCCAAGCTGCTGTTTTGAGGCATGTTAAAAAAAAGAATGCACTTTGTGACTTCAATAATAAATATGGCGGTGTCTTGTTGGCATTTTTTTCCATAACTTGAGTTGATTTATTTTGGAAAACCTTGTTACATTGTCTTAATGCATCAGGCGGGGCATTACAACAAAATTAGGCATAATAATGTGTTAATTCCACGACCGTATATATCGGTATCGGTTGATATCGGAATCGGCAATTAAGAGTTGGACAATATCGGAATATCGGATTTCGGCAAAAAAGCCATTATCGGACATTTCTAGAAAATAGGCTAACCAACATGGGTTTCACTGCCCCAGTATAAGGCCAAATTGTCTTTTCTTTGAGGTGGACCTCACTAAACTATTTAATCTCTACCATGTGTATTTGTTTATCTCAATGTTTTAGCCTTTTTAGGTGGAAAAAGTAGCGACGGAGACCTGTTTATTTGTGGGGATCCCCATTAGCCGTGCTCTTATTAGCATACATCTAGCATATACATACAAAAAATGTTTTGATTATGTGCAAAATATTAACAAATTATATTGACTATGTAAATCATTAGTCAGAGACAGCCCTAAATTAAATTAAGGTGTGTCACAGAAATACACAAATGGAAATTTCGGGTGTATATTGTTACTGAAGGCATATTTTAATATGGTTCTAGTATGGATTGTTGACGGACTCATTTCCAGTAATCACACATTGATTGGTAGGAACTCGGGGGAGGTTATTGTCATAACCACGATCATAATTAGTTTATTCATTGAAATTAATATTTCACCTGAAGAACTGCAGCCAGGGCCGGGCCCCTGGCATAAACAAATCTAAGGGGGGCACATGATCAGAAAAGCTATGACCACATTCAAGTCCATTTAGAAACCACAAAAGGCCTTGAGTAACTAACTAACTGCAGCCCACATTTTATTTGTTAACCTGCGGGGGGGAAAGGAGATCAACCCTTAAATCAAGACATCCGAATTAATTGTGAATACAATTAAATCCACCTTGCGGCTTTTAAGCGGCGCCCTGGTGGCTCCATGGAGCTTTTTCCAAAAATGTATGGAAATGGAAAAAAAATGGGGTGAAAAATATGTTTTTTGCTGTAATATGGTTTCTGTAGGAGGACACAACCTTCCTAATTGTTAGAAAGCTCACTGTTTAATATATTTGTACTTCACTGATGAGAGTATTTGGTGAGCGCCGATTTGTCCTACTAATTTCAGCGGCTGTTGAACTCACCGTTAGGTGGAATGTGCCTCAACAGTTTCTCCGACGCTGCCACAGAAAGACGTGTTTTATGCCACTCCTTCTTTGTCTCATTTTGTCCACCAAACATTTTATACTGTGCGTGAATGCACAAAGGTGAGCTTTGTTGATGTTGTTGACTTGTTATGGAGTGCTAATCAGGAATAGTTGGTCAGTGCTAATGCTAACATGCTATTTAGGCTAGCTGTATGTACATGTTGCATCATTATGCCTCGTTTGTAGGTATATTTAATTTCCTTTACTTATGTCCTCTGTGTATTTAGTTTATTTTTGTTTCATGACACATTATCTGTATGTAAGGCTGAAACGACGCGTCGACGTAGTCGACGTCATCGGTTACGTAAATACGTCGACGCCGTTTTTGTGCGTCGGCGCGTCGCATATTTACGTCACACTACTGTCATGGCGGAGCGCAAAGCAGACGATGCGAGCGAGGGGAAAAAAGCACGCCAAAAGTCGTCAAAAGTGTCGGAGTATTTCAATAAACGGCCTAATAATGTTGTTGTATGCACACTGTGTCGAGCGGAAATGGCCTATCATAGCAGCACAACGGCTATGAACGAACATTTGAAAAGAAAACCCCCGACAGCGTTCTTGCCATCACCATCAAGTCAATCGTCCGCGTGCGTATACGTTGTCATTATTACACAAAAACATGAATGTGTCATTTGTATCTGCGTTGTAAATTCATAAACTAAAGCACCGTTTGCTCTGAGAGGCGCGTTTGGCGTGCCTGTTCAGTGTTTACAAAGACGCGCTCCTCTTTAACGCTGTGGAGAGGCGGCGGCGGCGAGCGAGCGGCGAGCGAGCGGCGAGGCGGGGCGCGCTGGGAGCGACGCCGCAAGAGACAGGGGACGACGAGCGAGCGAGGAAGAGGAGCTGAAAAGCGAGGAAAGAAAGAGAAAAGAGTTGGAAGAGAAAAGACTTTGTGTAAAATTAAAAGATTGTAAACCTGGCAAAGCCGTCTGGCGTTCAGTCTGTCGGTCCTGAAAGAACCCCACGGCACAAGACGTGTCACAAACGCTAACGTTAATTAGTTGTGCAAATACCTTTTACAACATTAACAGTTACATATACTATGTACAAACCAACAATTAACTTTCACTTTAATCATACTATCATTGTTGTGTTATTAAGCAAAATAAGCAATACTTTTACTTTTGTTGAAATGTTTACACTGTACACTTTTTTGTATTGGATGTTTAGCTTTATTTTTGCACATTTTAGCAAATAAGCAATACTTTTACTTTTGTTGAAATGTTTACACTTGTTACAGAATATTTCCGTTTTGCACTTTTTTGTATTGGATGTTTATCTTTATTTTTGCACATTTTAAAGCAAAATAAGCAATACTTTTACTTTTTAAATGCTTATACTATTCCAGAATATTAAGATTTGCACTGGAAGTTTACTTTTATATTTGCACATTAAAAAGCAAATAAGCTACTTTTAATTTTGTTAAATGTTAAAAGTTTTAAATGTTTACATTGTTACAGAATATTTTGTCATGTTGTTGTCAATGTTGACTGAGTGGCCATACTTTTTTTTTTGTAAATAAAAGCCATGCCTTTTGAAAAAACTGGCCTACATTTATTTTTTCCTCTTCATTTTAAATAAAAAAAATATTCAGTAAAAGGAAAAATAATCTATAGATTAATCGAAAAAAATAATCTATAGATTAACCGATTAATCGAAAAAAAATAATCTATAGATTAATCGATAGAAAAATAATCGTTAGCTGCAGCCCTATCTGTATGTAATATTGGCTACATTTCCGATTTGTTGTTTGTGCGCCATGTTGTTCCAGACCACAGCAATTGTTACCCAGCTTGCAAAGATTGTTATAAATCCATTAGAATAAGACGGCCTGCCGTTCCCTTTAACTTGGAATCGCCGTTCTAAAACAATAATTTCCAGGAATTTTCTCACCCTCTGAGAAGTTTTACTAATGTTTTCCAATGTTGTAAAAATGTGTGGAATAAATATTACATTTCAGCATTTCTGTCAACGAAGATTTGCCTGCGACACAGTCATTTTGATAGTAGGCTAATGTAGACACTTACATCATGTGTTGCAATCATTATAACACTTAAATAAGTCTTTTAATTGTTTGCGGCTAGAGACCGATTACTTTTTTGTATTTGTGGTCCAACATGGCTCTTTCAGCATTTTGGGTTGCCGACCCCTGGTCTAGGAAATAATGCTGGTTTATTGAAGTTGATGGTGAGAAAACAATGGCGGGTCTTCTCTTCATGAGCTTCCAAACTGAGGAATCTTTAGTACTCAAGAGCAGTGGCGGCAGCTGGTCTTTCAAGTAGGAGAAGTTTATTTTCAGCTTCCCTCTAAATAAATACAGTTTCCAACAACAGATGACAGACGTATGGCTGCTAGATTTACCAAAGAAACGTCACTTATCGGATTGTAACATTTTCCACAACAACACGGAATGTTGAAAATGCTCTGCCAATAGTTTTTCTTTCGAGATCCCTGATTCGCTTATTTTGCTGTCAATCAAAACAGGGATTCAGCCTCGGATAGATCATCCAAGCTCAAGGTCCAGGCTCGCCGAGGCCAAGCCCACTTTCTGTGCACTTCCAGAGACGCCGAGCGTCCAATGGGCGGGGCAAAGCCCGGCATTTATCCAATGGCTGTCTAGTTTGGCAGCAGTGGAACGACCCACTTGATCGATGCTCCCCCATTGAAGTCAATGGACGCTCCGCTTCAACGCTGTTTAGTGCACAGTGAATGAGAAGAAAGTTGCATCCGCTGAAAGTCGCTGATTCTGAACAAAAGTTGAACGCATTCCAGCGTATAATTTAGTCAATAAAATATAAACACAAAAGTACATTTTTGACTACTTTTTTTTTTTTTAAAGGGGAACATTATCACAATTTCAGAAGGGTTAAAACCATTAAAAATCAAGTCCCACTGGCTTATTTTATTTTTCGAAGTTTTTTTCAAAATTTTACCCATCACGCAATATCCCTAAAAAAAGCTTCAAAGTGCCTGATTTTAACCATCGTTATATACACCCGTCC